>NC_084505.1:3395682-3418182 GCF_024500385.1 Phyllopteryx taeniolatus | reverse complement strand
CTAAAATGTAGAGTAATAATCAAATTACAAAATTAATCAAAAAAAAAAAAAACATGGCTATTAATAATTTATTAATGCAGCTACTAAATTTACTGTGCCATGTCACATACATGACTTAAACTGACACATTTTGAACCACTCTGGGTCAAATGTGTTTATTGTTCGCTGATGCAGTCATAAAGGCAAAGGAGAAAATAAATTAGGACCAGAGGTTAGTGACGACACGTCGTAATGTAAAGTGCTAAGTCTCACCTGATTCTTCCGAACAAGCAGATTCTACAGCATGTTGGCATGTGTCCTCAAGATGAGGCTTTTTTTTTGTTTTTTTGTAATTTGATTGAAAAAAAAATTAACTTCTCTGGCAGACCAAACTGAGCTTCTTGGCAGAGGCAATGCATAACGCCACCTACTGACCGACGAGTAATGACACTCTACATTCACAGCGAGGACGAACAGATAGAGGCAAAATCTATTAGTGGTGGCCAAAATTCACTTGTGGCAGTCCGCCACAAAAAAATTTATATGTGGGAAACCCTGTAAGACGCATAAACATTTATATGGTTTCATTGTCATAACTGCCCTCTGAGGGAAACCGTAACTACAACGTGACCTGCGACAAAAATGAGTCGGACACCTCTGTCCTGTTCCCTAATTTCCTTTTCCCCAAGGCAAGTCTTTTCAGTTTGACAATTTCTTTACCAAGGTTCTGCGAGATATATTCCACTACAAGCCCATAGTCTCCAAGCAACAGTTCCTGCAGAGGGGTTTTGCGCAAAGAAAGATTTCTACCCTTTGTGACATCATTGACTTGGTCCTGCAGAGACACAGTGAGCTGAAGAAGGTACAACATACATTCAACTGTTATTTTTTTGTCTAAATTTTCTTGTCAAACTCCATTGTTTCCTTTGTTGCGTATTAGTGGGTAAAATCAGGTACTGTAGGGCTCTGTATTTTGCATTTTAGAGCTACCAGATGGATCCTCGGAAAGCAACAGCCTCTTCCAGGGTCTGTGTAACCTTTCCAGGGAATGCTAAAATCTACAATGCTTGAAATCAGTGTGACAGTTTTACAATATATAGTTAATTAAATTGTTCAGCAGGGTTGGGTATCGTTTGCTTTTTTGTTTTTTGCTATACTAGGGCCAAACCAGTATTTTTACCACCATCGGAGCTAAGACACCACCAGGTGGTGATCAGTTGACAGCTGCGCCCCTCTCTTCACAGTGTCCAAGACATTTGGCCGCAAGTCCGATGACACAACCACTAAGTCGATCATCGAACTGCGGCCTAGGGTGTCCCGGTGCCAAGTGCTCGTGTGGACACCCTTATGATTGAACATGGTGTTCGTTATGGACAATTCGTGATGAGCACAGAAGTCCATTAGTAAGGGAGCCAAGTGTCAAAAAGTGGCTTATTTAAGGTTTTAGGGGGCCATTCATGATATACTTTTGTTTGAGGTATTTTTGAGTTGTTATAGTGATTCTGCACTGGGAAAAGAAATGTTAGCCCTTCCCGATAGTCTTGCAAATTGATGCTATGACCATATGTTTGACATTTCACCTCGGAGAAAAAATTACAGAAATATTGGTGTTGAGGAAATGAAATGGCCTCTAATAGGTACTTGACATTAATAAAACCACTCTTATTTGGTATCGTTCCATCCTAATTATTGATATTATGCAAATTATCATGGCATCATCATTGTTGTGATGACGTCACTCGAGGTCAAAAGGTCACCAATTTTGAGTGCAGGTGAAAATCTGGGGTACCTGCGCACATACTATTTTTTTTCTGGCAACATGCATTGGGATAGAAGAAAAAAAATGCAAAATGTAAAGAAGATAACAAGGAAGTTTCTACAAGTCATAAACTTCATATTTATGTTGTAGGTTACGCCTTTACCCCTGATGTCGGTCATGGTGCTTTGCTCAAAATTTGGATGAAATGCAGAAAATTGATGCATTTTTCCATGAATGGACCAGATATCCTTGGTCTCTGTTCGAACTGGATAAAGAGCATCCATGTGGCTTTGCGATGCGAAAGGATAATAAAGTGGACTTTGTTGTTGCCATGAGAGAGGCGTGTGTAACGTCCTGGGTCGAAAGCGAACAACTCGCAACAGATGAAGCCAGAACATTAGGAAGGAGCACTGGTATGATAATGGATATGATGGGATTCATACAGATTTCAGTAAACTTCAGATACGCAATCTGCAGAAGCTAATTGTTATGCGTCTTGACGGATGTCAAATCATCCATATTGTTAGAGATAGATATGATATCAATCCAGAGAGCTGTTTGAAGCAGGAGGAATGTAATTGTCGAGGAAAAAGAAACTCGATCCTTAAAGACCTTCATTCCACAGCCTCACCTACCCCTGCCAAAATGGAAATGACAACTGGCCTGGTCCAGAAGCTATCATCACTCTCAAATCCGCATCACGAGGAAGTGGGCACCCTTATTTTCGCTCATGCGGCCTACATAGTTAATGAACAGAAAACTGGTTGAATAATCATTGATGCAAATGACGCAGATTTAGTGATAATGGGCATTTTCCATGTTCATCGGCTAGATGGGTTGCAGGAACTCTGGCTTCACAAACGCACATTAGCATCAGATGTGCACATGTGCCATGCCATGTCCACATATCAAGAGGAAAAATTTGCGAATCAAAATATAACTGGGGTAATCATGGTAGCATACATCCTGACAGGTTGTGACACATTTAGCTATCCTTTCCGTATTGGCAAGAAACTTACTCTGAAAGAGGCACTGCGAAGCACAGATGACCTGGGTCCAGTGGCAGCCTTCGGTGAAGATAATATTGATGTCGATCAATCTCAAACCATAGTTAATTCTTCTCAGAACTACTTCTTTGCATTGTACGGCAAGAGAGGATTCCCTGGGACAATGGATGAACTACGATGCCATCTTTTCATGACTAAACACGGAGATTTGAGGTCACTGCCCCCAACTTCTGATGCATTCAAACTTCATCTACTACGAGCACTCAATCACTTGATCATTTGCAAAAAGGTTAGGGAAGTGATGCCTATATCACCAGATCCTACGTCATTTGGACGACACATAGAAAATGGTATTCTTGCAGCAGTCAGAATGACCAACGAGCGAAAGCCAAACTATTGTCAGGACAACCTGCAAATGTGAAAAAGGGCGTTGCCGAGTGAGGTGTCAGAGTAAAGCAGCAGGCATTCCAAAGTGCACAATTGCTTGTGGCTGTCGTGTCCTGTCGCTATGTGATCAACAGGGTACAGCCTCCAAAATAAGTTTGAGTGAATGATTGTAGTAGTTGAAAATAGTATTCGAGGGGACCTGTGTGATATTCTGGTCATTATTTTAAGAGTTATCACAAGCATTCAAGTTGTTTATGTAGTAAAGCCCAGGAAGCATTGAAATTTGCAAATTTTGGCCAATTCTGTGACAATCCCGTTTTTGTCATAAGGGGTTAATGCGTAATCTACCTGTTTTTACAAGGTTATAACTTGTAAAAACTTCCTTATCTCCTTTACATTTTGCATTTCTTTATTTTTTCTTTTAGCCCCTTGCATGTTGCCAAAAAAAAATAGTATGTGTGCAGTACAGCAGATTTTCACCTGCCCTCAAAATTGGTGACCTTTTGACCTCTCGTGACATCATGAACGATGTCATGATAATTTGCATAATATCAATAATTAGCATGGAACAATACCTTTCTATTGTTACCAAATACTTGTTTTATTCATTTCAAGTATCTATTAGGGGACAATTCCTTTCCCCGACACAACATTTCTGCAAATATTTCTCGGAGGTGAAATGTCAAACATATGGTCATAGCATCAATTCACAAGACGATCGGAAGGGCAAATTTATTTATTTTTTCCAGTACAGAATCACTACACCTACTCAAAAATACCTCAAATAAAAATATATCATGAATGGCCACCTAGTTCACAATCTGGGATCATTGGTTCCCCTACTACAATAACAGAACTCCGCTCGGGTTCTGATCGGGGGGGGGGGGGGGCGTTCCTCCCAATCACGCCCCTCCAGGTCTCACTGTCATTGCCAACTTGAGCATTGAAGTCTCCCAGCAGAACGATGGAGTCCCCAGCGGGAGTGCTCTCCAGCACCCCCTCCAAGGACTCCAAAAAAGGTGGTTACTCTGAACTGCTGTTTGGTGCATAGGTACAAACAATATTCAGGACCCGTCCCCCCCACCCGAAGGCAGAGGCAGGTTACACTCGTCCACCAGGGTGAACCCTAATTTACAGGTGCCGATCTGGGGGGTGGCAATTAGTAAACTCACACCTGCTCAGCGCCTCTCACCGTGGGCAACTCCAGAGTGGAAGAGAGTCCAACCCCTCTCGATAGGTCTGGTACCAGAGCCCAAGCCGTGTGTGGAGGCGAGCCCGACTATATCTAGTCAGAACTTCTCGACCTCACACACCACCTCGGGCTCCTTCCCTGCCAGAGAGGTGACGTTCCATGTCCCTTGAGTTAGCTTCAATAGCAACAAACAAAAATATTATTGTTTCCAAGACTGTTATAACAGATCTGTTTTCTAAAACAAAAAATTATACTGAAAAAAATTAAAATATAGATCGATAAGTGTTTTTATTAAGGCAGCTACAATGTTCGTGTGAGAGCACACAGTACTTTCCCATGGTCTTTGTAAATACTCTATTCTGATTCGCTCAAAAAAATGCCATCTGCATTTGCCTGAGCTGTTAGATTACACGAGCATACATAGCAACCTGACACTGTCAGATTTTCTGACAAGTAAACGTGAAATACTCTGAGGACAGAAATGAGCGAATTTAAAACAATGAGTGATTTAATCATTTACTTTATTTGGTGATTACAACACCTTTGATGACTGGGATGCTGCTAAGGAATTGAGGTAAAATGAAGACACAAAAGCAAGACAAAGAGTTAACTCTGTAAGATTTAAATCAGATCGTGGATGAGAAGGATGAAATTAACGCAAAGAAAACAACAAAATAGGCAATTAAAACACTGAGACACTTCCTGGCACAAAAAACTGGCAAACTGTCCAGTCAACAAAGACTGACATACAGCATTGCCAGCCTGAGCGCTTACATCGCCTGTCACATATAAATATACCCAATATATGTGTAATAATAAAAACTGATTTTATTATCATACCTGCGGTTGTTATTTAACATTGTCAAACTAGAAAATCTAATTGGTGGAGTACTGAATAGCGTTTACGTTCCCTTAGAAAGTTATGGTATTGGAATGACTTGTAGTAAATCTTCCAGGCGTTGGAAGTAAAAATAAATTGTTTCAGTAAAACTCATTTTGACCACAAAATGTATGAAATTCTGAATAGGTTGTTTCATTAATTATTTTTGTTTGCAAGTGACCATGGTATAAGCGGGTTATTTTCAGGGATTAATGGACTTGGCGGAAGCAACCGTCCACTGATGCATGATGGTTCATTATTCTGCGATATAATGGCATATCAAGAATCAGAATTATACACATCTATTTAGTCAAATGTCACAAATTATTGGAATTTTTTACCCAGAAGTCTGGAAATTAGAGTCTGTAAAAAGTATGGAATTTTGAAATCTCAAATGTGTGGGAACCCTGCCTGCTGTTCTTAGCTATAATTTTTTTCATGGGTTTTTACAGTACACTTACTGCAATGCCTCACAGTCATTTTTCATTTCATTTTCAGCCATTTGTTGAACGCCAGGAGAACATTAAAACACAATGAACTAACTCACACAGGCACCTCTCTCAGCCCACGCCCTGTCAACCCCGGCTCATGCCCAGACACTCAGATGCAGACTGCAATTCACATAGTATTTTCTATACTATTTCTATTTTATGCTTGCAGTTCTTTGTGTTCAAATACTTTTACATGTTTAAAAAGTGTGTTTTACCGCAATTCCAATGAAGAGGGGATGTTGTGTAAAACATAAATAAAAACAGAATACATTGATTTGCAAATACTTTTCAACCTGTAGTCAATTGAATACACTACAATGACAAGATATTTAATGTTCAAACCGATGAACATTAGTTGTTTTGCAAATATGTTTTCATCTTAAATTTGATGCCTGCAACACGAAAGAAAGAAGAACAAGAAATTAAGAAACTATCTGGGACAGGGTCAATAAAAGACTGGGAAAGTTGAGGAATGTTTACAAAACACCTTCAGAAAACCAATTTCAGTTAACACAGGCCAGTCGCGACATGTACAAATGCAATTTAGCACTCTACCATGCAACGGGAAAGCCATATTATAACAAAACAGAGAAATGCTGCTGGCTTCCCTGGGCCGAAGCTTATCTGAGATGGACTGACAAAAAGTGAACAAGTGTACGGTGGTCTGACAAGTCCACATTTTACATTGTTTTTTAAAATCATGGACGTCGTGTCCTCCAGGCTAAAGAGGAAAAGGATCATCCGGATTGTTATCAGCACAAAGTTCAAAAGCCAGCATCTGTGATGGGATTGGGGGTGTGTTGGTGCCCATTGCATTACTAACTTGCACATCTGTGAAGGTATCATTAATGCTGAAAGGTACATGCAGGTTTTAGAGCAACATATGCTGCCATCCAAGCAATGTCTTTTTCAGCGATGTCCCTGCTTGCTTCAGCAAAACAATGCCAAGACACATTCTGCACGTGTTACAACAGCGTGGCCTTGTAGTAAAAGAGTGCGCGTACGAGACTGGCCTTCCAGCTATCCAGACCTGTGTCCCATTGAAAATGGGTGGCACATTATGAAGTGCAAATTACAACAATGGAGACCCTGGACCGTTGAGCAACTGAAGTTATACATTATCAAGAATGAGACATCAGCCAGAATGAGACAGAATTCCACGCAGAAAGCTTCAACAATTAGCCTTCTCAATTTCTAAATGCTTATTGAGTGTTGTTAAATGGAAAATTGATGTAACACAGTGGGTAACATGTCCCTGTCCCAGCTTATTTGGAATGTGTTGCAGGCATCAAATTCATAATTAATGAATATTTGCAAAAACAGTTTATCAGTTTTTAAACATTAAATATCTTGTCTTTGTAGTATATTGAATTGAATATAGGTTGAAAAGGATTTGCAAATCATCATATTCTGTTTTTATTTACGTTTTACACAACGTCCCAGCTTCATTGAAATTGGGGTTTGCATGTTCAAAGTGTGTGAGAGTGGTAAAATTATTATTTTTTTAAATTCTGAATGATAATTATTTTTCACAGATTTTTATGTACCACCCGTGGGTGGGTCTTGAATGTGTCCCTGCGATTAACAAGGGTTTTGGAGAAATATAATCACGTTTGGGCGGCACGGTGGTCGACTGGTTAGAGCGTCAGCCTCACAGTTCTGAGGTGCGGGGTTCAATCCCCGTCCCCGCCTGTGTGGAGTTTGCATGTTCTCCCCGTGCCTGCGTGGGTTTTCTCCGGGCACTCCGGTTTCCTCCCACATCCCAAAAACATGCATTAATTGGAGACTCTAAATTGCCCGTAGGCATGACTGTGAGTGCGAATGGTTGTTAGTTTCTATGTGCCCTGCGATTGGCTGGCAACCAGTTCAGGGTGTACCCCGCCTCCTGCCCGATGACAGCTGGGATAGGCTCCAGCACGCCCGCGACCCTAGTGAGGAGAAGCGGCTCAGAAAATGGATGGATGGATAATCACGTTTGCTTTTTTTGTTCTTAGCCCAGAGTCAGAAATTCAGTGTCCCACAAGGACACAAGAGCAGAGCACCATCCAAAACTGACTCAGCCAGATACTGTAAGTATATAACTATGTAATGCCTATATATCCAGATGCAAAATCCAGCGCAAATCTGTGTCTCTTGTCTTATCACAGATACACAGTACATGCTGTCTTTTGTAAACCATACACCAAAATAAAATAAAAAATGTGTATATACTGAAAATAGTATATTATATTGACAATCAGTTTTCATAATATGTTCCCTATAAACAACTTTACATAAGATTTATGACAGTTTCAAAAGCTGAAGGACACTGAAATTTACCTTAAATTTTAAAGGTTCTGGCTTAAATTAAGATATAACAAAGTTTATAAAAGTCAACACATCCGTTGGAAAAAAAATAAAAAATCCTTGATGTATTACTGTACATACCTAACCGATGAATACAGAAGTGTCTGCAGTCTAAGAACATTTATTCCAGTCATTTAGAAGCAATGGTATTGAGGTTCTATTAGTTGAGGAGATGCAGTAAATTTGACAATAATAATAAAGTAATGATTCAACGTATCTTTTGTTTCAGGTTTGTGACCGGCCCTTTGTTGTGAATCACATGAAAAAAGACAACTCATTGTCATGTGAGAGTGGAGTGCAGGTCTTGCATGATGAAGTATACTCATCCAATTCTTCTGAAAATAGGATTTCAAGCCTGACAGAAAAGAAGCAGGAGGAGGATAATATTCGATATGTAAGACATTTCTAAAGCTGAACATCATACTCTTATGTAAATACGAGAAGTTTACATACATTTAATTAGTATTTGGTATCATTGCCTTTAAACTGTATGAATTTAGTCAAATGTTTTGTATTTCCCTCCACAAGCTTGTCACAATAGTTGGCAAGAATTTTGGCCCATTCCTCTTGACAGAACTGGTGTAACTGAGCCAAGTTTGTTGGCCACCTTGCTCGCACATTACTTTTCAAGTCTGCCCATAAATTTTCAATAGGATTTGAGAATCAGGGCTTTGCAATGGCCATTCCAAAACATTGACTTTGTTATCCTTAAGTGACTTTGGCAGTTTGGCAGTATGCTTCGGGTCATTGTAAATTTGGAAGACCCATTTGTGCTCAAGCTTTAATTTCCTGGGTGTTGTCTTGAGATGTTGCTTCAGTATTTCCACATAATCCCATATATTTTGTGAAGGCACCAGTACCTCCTGTAACAAAACAACCCCACTACATGATACTGACAGCCACGTATTTCAAAGTTGCGATTGTGTTCGGTACAGTACTCGTTTCACTGTGTATAACGACACAATCTTACCAGCATCAGTCAGCATCTTCACAAAGTAATTTGCTTTTGTTCTTGGGTTGAAATGCGCATTTCAGACGAAAGCACGTTCATTTCTGTGGCACAACACATCTCTTTCCTGAGCGGTATGATGGCTGAACAATCCCATGGTGTTTATACTTGCATATAATTGTTTGAACAGATGAACATGGCGCCTTCAGGCATCTGGAAATTGCACCCAAGGTTTAACCAGACTTGGGCAAGTCCATAGATCTCTTCCTGATATCTTGGGTGATTTCTCTAGACTTTCCCTGATGTTACACAAACAAGCAGTGGGTTTCAGGTGTGCCTAGTTAAAATACATCCACAGGTGTGGTGTGTATCTTAATTACTCAAATGTTGTCAATAAACCAAAAGTTATCAAAGAAATGACACGACTTTTGCCAAATTGTTTAAAGGCATCGTAATCTTACTGTATGTAAATTTTTGATTTCTAAGAAAAAAATTATTCTCCAAACCTTCCAACTACTCCGGTTTTGTCAAAATTAGTACAGTTTTAAATACCGTAATTTCTCGTGTATAATGCGCACCCATCTATAATACAGACCCCAATAATTCTGGAAAACCCTTCTACCTATGTATAATGCATTTTTACAATGCATGATTTTGCTTCTACCCATATGATCAAAACATTAAGTATTATCTGTATTTTTTATTTTATTTTACTTTATTTTTTTCCCCGAAGAATTCTTCTGAAGTTAAGCATTTTATTTGAATACGTATTACTTTTTTTTTTATTTACTTGCTCTTATTTAGAAAGTCACCCTATTTTATTTAGTAAATGAGAAAAAACACAGTTGAGCTCATATTTTTGTTTACCCAGGCAGCATTTGTAAGATGTGTACAATTCTTTAAAGAAAACATGAAGGACCAGGCGAAACACATTTAAATTTATTTTAATGGGATTCAAGTTAAACTTTCAAGCATTTCAGAAAAGCATTATCATTAAACAAAACAACCATAATTAATAATTAATAGTGGTTGTTCTCCAGTCATCAATCGTATTTATAAAAAAAACAAAAAATTATATATATATATATATATATATATATATATATATATATATATAATATAATATTTCACAAATTCTGCCAGGGCATGTAAACTTATGAGCACAACTGTACATACAGTGGGTACGGAAAGTCTTCAGACCCCCTTAAATTTTCACTTTTTGTTCTATTGCAGCCATTTGCTAAAATCCATCCATCCATCCATTTTCTGAGCCGCTCCTCCTCACCAGGGTCGCGGGCGTGCTGGAGCCCATCCTGGCTATCTTCGGGCAGGAGGCAGGGTACACCCTGAACTGGTTGCCAGCCAATCGCACATACAGACAAACAAGCATTCGCACTCACATTCACACCTACAGGCAATATAGAGTTTTCAATTAACCTACCATGCATGTTTTTGGGATGTGGGAGGAAACCGGAGTGCCCGGAGAAAACCCACACAGGCACGGGGCGAACATGCAAATTCCACACAGGCGGGGCCGGGGATTGAACCCGGGTCCTCAGAACTGTGAGGCTGACGCTCTAACCAGTCGCCCACCGTGCTGCCATTTGCTGAAATCATTTAAGTTTATTGTTCATCATTAATGTACACACACACAGCACCCCATATTGACAGAAAAAAACGGAATTTTGAAGATTTATTAAAAAAAGGTATTCAGACCTTTTGCTCAGTATTTAGTAGAAGCACCCTTTTGAGCTATTACAGCCATGAGTCTTTTTGGAATGATGCAACAAGTTTTTCACACCTGGATTTGGGGATCCTCTGCCATTCCTCCTTGCAGATCCTCTCCAGTTCTGTCAAGTTGGATGGTGAACGTTGGTGGACAGTCATGCTCAATTGGGTTTAAGTCAGGGCTCTGGCTGGGCCATTCAAGAAGAGTCACAGTTGTTTTGTTTGTTCTGAAGCCACTCCGTTGTTATTTTAGCTGTGTGCTTAGGGTTATTATCTTGTTGGAAGATAAACCTCCGGCCCAGTCTGAGGTCCTGAGCACTCTGGAGAAGGTTTTTGTCCAGGATATCCCTGTACTTGGCCAAATTTATCTTTCCTTCGATTGCAACCAGTCGTCCTGTCCCTGCAGCTGAAAAACACCCCCACAGCATGATGCTGCCACCACCATGCTTCACTGTTGGGACCGTATTGGACAGGTGATGAGCAGTGCCTGGTTTTCTCTGCGCTTAGAATCAAGGCCAGAAAGTTAGATCTTGGTCTCATCAGACCAGAGAATCTTATTTCTCAACATCTTGGAGTCCTTCAGGTGTTTTTTACCAAATTCCATGCAGACTTTCATGTGTCCTGCACTGAGTAGAGGCTTCCGTCGGGCCACTCTGCCATAAAGCCCCGACTGGTGGAGGGCTGCATTGATGGTTGACTTTCTAGAACTTTCTCCCATCTCCCGACTGCATCTCTGGAGCTCAGCCACAGTGATCTTTGCATTCTTCTTTACCTCTCTCACCAAGGCTCTTCTCCCCCGATTGCTCAGTTTGGAAGGGTTCTGGTCGTCCCAAATGTCTTCCATTTAAGGATTATGGAGGGCACTGTTCTCTGAAGAACCTTAAGTCCAGCAGAATTTTTTTTGTAACCTTGGCCAGATCTGTGCCTTGCCAAAATTCTGCCTCTGAGCTCTTCAGGCAGTCGTTTGACCACATGATTCTCATTTGCTCTGACATGCACTGTGAGCTGTAAGGTCATACATTGACAGGTGTGTGGCTTTCCTAATCAGGTCCAATCAGTATAATCAAACACAGCTGGACTCCAATGAAGTTGTAGAACCATCTCAAGGACGATCAGAAGAAATGGACATCACCCGAGTTAAATATGAGTGTCACAGCAAAGGATCTGAATACTTATGGCTGTGTGATATTTCAGCTTAATAAATCTGCAAAAATTTCAATAATTCCGTTTTTTTGTCAATATGGGGTCCTGTGTGTACATTGAGGGGAAAAAAATTAACTTAAATGATTTTAGCAAATGGCTGCAATATAACAAAGAGTAAAAAATGTAAGGGGGTCTGAATATGTTCCATACCCACTATATATGCAGTCATACGTACCCCTGTCATATTGGAATGAAAGTAGGCTGCATCTTTTTCATGACCTCTCGATGGCGGTCATATATTAGAATGAAATTGTACACCTTTCTCCTAACCTCTAGGTGGCAGTGGCATACTGGAATGAACGTGTACAGCTTTTTCATAACATCTAGATGGCGGCATACATTTATAAAATGGGAATTTTATTTTATTTTTTAAAATTTTCCCCTATACCCATGTATAATGCACACCATTGTCTTTTGAAATGTTTTTTTTGGGGGGGGAGGGAATGCGCATTTTGCACGAGAAATTACGGTAAACCATTTCGGTTTACGGCTGCATAGATAAAAAATGTCTTTTCACTTGCAGAATGTGGCTTGGCATTGTTTTGCTGAAGTTGAAAATAGTCCGCAATCTAGAGAGGACGAGAAGGTGTGGTCATGAAAATAACTTAAACTTTGCCAATTAGCGAGTGAGGGGCTGTCACGTGCTTGGCGTCTAAGTACCACAGCAAGCGATTGCATCACATAAGATTTGAACTCTACCAACCAATCGCGTGTCTGCCGTGCAGCTGCGGATAGCTAGCTACTAGCTGCTAGTGTGGCTCACACAGCACTCCACTCAATCTCATTAATCACTGCCTCCATGGTGGGGAATAAACTACAATTCTGACAAGTACCGTGATTACGAAAGGAGCACGAGGAGTCACTAACAGGAGAATATAGCTCAGCCATGCTAAACCGTCGCTAAGCTATCGTTAAATGTCACGTAGCAAACACCGGAGTAAGTGATTAGTGCCACAGTACAATTTTCACTCGTCTCGCTGGAACAACCTTCATTCCAGCGGAGGATAACCATCTATGAAAAGCAAATTGTGTGTGTCTGCAGAGAAAATGGAATACACAACCACACACAGGACAGTCCGAAAACCCGAAATAAATTAAATGGGTATCGCCAAGAGGAGGGGGCCTCGAAGATGATTAAGTATTAATATATAATAAATTATATCAGCAATGTTATTTTTCTGTTTGCACAGAGTGCTGAGGTTTAAAACAAATTATATTGCAGTTTTTTCAGAGATGTTTTTGAGTAGTATTTGTACATTACAACATACTGTATGACCATTTTTTTACACATGCTCAATACAAATTCATCCATACATTGTACATATTTACATTTCATATTCACCTTTACAGGCACCTACATGATATTTTACGTGTAAACGTACATATATATTTAAACACATATACATGCCCACACATACTGTATATATACACATCTCAAACTTTTATAATCACAACCACCATGTACATGAATATATACAGTATTTTATAGCCTTTGCGTTTCGAGAGTGCTGGATTTTGATTTTGACTTTTGAAATCTGCACAAAATTACTTTATTTTTTAAATCAATTTTGCTGTGCTAAAGGACCATACAACATGATATTTCTTGTAATGTGTCAATCTGTAAATAAAACCCTCTACATTATTGTACATTTAGCAATTTAGTGTCAACAAATTGTACTGAATTCATCAAAACGAAATGAAAAGTAATTTAAGAAATAAGTAAGCTGTCAATATTTCGTCGCTCAAATCGACTCATAAAATATCAAAAATATAAAGAAAATATTCGCATTGTTCAGAGTTTTTCTGGTTGCATGTGTTTGTATACTCTGAGATGCAAATGTTCCTGACAAAATCAAAATATTCCTCACAAATATCCAGAATTTTCCCGAGAGGTTATGATAGAGGCTGGCATGTCTAGGAAAGAGCGGTATCGAAATTTAAAACCATAACAATCGGCACTGATTTCTGATGACCTCCTGTTGAGACATTCTGCATGTGAGAGGCTGTTTATAGCATTTTTTTTTATTTTTGGTTAAAGTCCCCCGATGATTATCGCAGAAATGTGAGGTTTTTAGCCACATTTTAACGTCTAAATGGAAAAATTCATTTTTCATCGTGGGGGCTTTGTTTTACTTCTCCACGTGGTGGTAGGGGTTTATGTTATTGGACTTCTGTGCTCACCACGGATTGTCCATAATGAACACCATGTTCAAGCATAAGGGTGTCCACACGTGCACTTGGCACCAAGACACCCAAGGTCGCAGTTCGATGATCAACTTTGTGGTTGTGCCTTCAGACTTGTGGCCGCATGTCTTGGACACTCGGGTGAAGAGAGGGGCGGAGCTGTCAACTGATCATCAACTGGTGGTGAGTTGGCTCCGAGGGTGGGGGAAGATGCTGGCGCGACCTGGCAGGCCCAAACGTGTTGTGATGGTCTGCTGGGAACGTCTGGCAGAATCCCCTGTCAGAAGGAGTTTCAACTCCCACCTCCGGCAGAACTTCACCCACGTCTCGGGGGAGGCGGGGGACATTGAGTCCAAATGGACCATATGCCGCGCCTCCATTGCCGAGATGGCCGACCGGAGCTGTGGCTGTAAGGTAGTCTGGGCCTGTCGTGGCGGGAATCCCTGAACCCGTTGGTGGACACCAGCGGTGAGGGATGCCGTCAAGCTGAAGAAGGAGTTTTTTTGGGCCTGTGGGACGACTGAGGCAGCTGATGGGTACCCGCTGGCCAAGCAGAATGCAGCTGTGGTGGTCGCTGATGCAAAAACTCTGACGTGGGATGAGTTTGGTGAGGCCAATGATTTCCGAACGGCTTTGAGGTCCCAGTACGACCAGTGTCAGAGTTTGGTCCGCATTGGACTTCTGCAGTAAGTAGGACTCGTTTCCTGTGAGTGTTGGACTCCGCCAAGGCTGCCCTTTGTCATCGATTCTGTTCATAACTTTTATGGACAGAATTTCAGAATGCGTAGAGGGGGTCCGGTTTGATGGCCTCAGTATTGCATCTCTGCTTTTTGCAGATGATGTGGTTCTGTTGGCTTCATCAAGCCGTGATCTCCAACTCTCAGCAGAGTGTGAAGTTGTTGGGATGAAAATCAGCACCTGCAAATCTGAGACCATGGTCCTCTGTCGGAAAAGGGTGGAGTGGCCTCTCCAAGTCAGGGATGAGATCATTCCCTGAGTGGAGGATCTCTGGGTCTTGTTCACGAGTGAGGGAAGAATGGAACGGGAGATCAACAGCCGGATCAGTGCAGCATCTGCAGTCACGGTGGACTTTGTATCGGTCCGTTGTGGTGAAGAAGGAGCTAAGCCAAAAGGCGAAGCTCTCAATTTACCGGTCGATCTACGTTCTTACCCTCACCTATGGTCAACGAGCTGTGGGTCGTGACCGAAAGAACAAGATCCCGGATACAAGCGGCCAAAATTAGTTTGTTAAAACTACCTCTGTAGGGTGTCCGGGCTCTCCCTTAGAGAGAGTGTGAAAAGCTCGGTCATCCGGGAGGGTCTCAGAGTGGAGCCGCTGCTCCTCCACATTGAGAGGAGCCAGATGAGGTGGCTTGAGCATCTGTTTAGGATGCCTCCCGGACGCCTCCCTGGTGAGGTGTACCGGGCACATCCCACCGGGAGGAGACCCTGGGGACGACCCAGGGCACGCTGTAGAGACTTTGTCTCTTGGCTTGCTTGGGAATGCCTCGGGATCCCCTCGGAAGAGCTGGAGGAAGTGGCTGGGGAGAGGGAAGTCTGGGCTTCCCTTTCAAAGCTACTGCCCCGTGACCCGACCTTGGATAAGCGGAAGAAAATGGATGGATGGATGGGGCTTTGCACACCTGAACCCCCCACCAGGACGTTGTCCTGGACCTACCGGAGCCTGTGGCCCCTGGACCGTGCCTATTAGGTTTTTCTGGTTCAAAAGCTGGCAGGAAGGCGTCTCTCATTATTCTGGCATTTAGCAAATAAAAATATTTTTTTCATCTTAATTGATATAAAAGAGGAAACGTTTACTCTGATTACATTTCAGTGAGGGGAAAAAGTGTATTTTTATACATGTAACGGTGATTTCAACTATCTATTGAAATGACATTTCAATCTGAGAATTTTCAAATACATTTTGGAGATGGCAGAAGAAGCTTATTTGCCGGTTATTGATTGTTTTTCTGTTAGAAAAATTACGGCAAATTGAAATGAAACATTGAACTATTCATCATTTTTAATAAGGATGTTCAATACCACTTTTTCAGACCGATACCAGGATGAGTTTTCACTGTTGAGTATTCACCAATTAAAAAATTATATCACCAATCCAAAACTTTGCTGCACCTAATGTATTAATAAATATAGTAGTAACTCATCCACAATGTCATTTTGTCTTTCAGTCTTCCAATATAGAGCGAAGGCTTTCTGTAATGGAAGTTCAAATCGAGAGTCTTTGTTGTGGTCTTAAAAGGCTCAGTGCCCTGGAAGACCATCTGGAGGAGCTAACAAGCCGGACTAACACAGAAAAGGTAATGAGAAATGGTTTATTCATCAGCATTTAGCCTGATTATTTAGTTGTGCTGATAATTTATGGAAACACGTGAGCATAGTGTGCTTTACACTGTATACTGATGTGAAAGGACAATTATGATCTAATAGGAAGACCAAGGGGAGTACTGTAATTAACCAAATCATTTTATTTAGTGCAATCATCTCAACCGAAATGACATTTACTCAATCCTATTATGTTCTTTTAAAAGGAACAAGAATTGATCACAATATCAAGAGAGAGCTGGGAAAATCTAAATGGTAGAATCCTATTACTGGAAACTAAACTGGAACTGGGCCACACAAAGGTAGGACATGCACACAGTCAACCTCTGAACAGATTTGTGGAGCTCCTCTTTTTCAGTGCGTATCCTGAAAATAAATTACATTTTCACTCTTTATGTAGTTTTTGTGTGCATTGCATCACACAAGAACCAAACCCCACATGTCAGAGTAACGGGGTGGTGCAGCAGTGATAGACTGCTTGCTTTGTGCCTTCTTCAAGAGCACCTCGGCAATGAATGTCAATTCACAAACAAATGAAAGGCACAAGGCTCAGTTGCAAGTTCACAATGGTCTGTACCAGTGGTATTAAGGGCTTTGGGTTGGGTTGACACGCCTTCTTTCTGATGTGTATTTTACACGTTATACAGAGTAATAACTCAATTGCACAATGACGTAGATAAATAAACCTGTTACATTTCGTATAGCTCTGTTTTATAGTAATTTACACAGTGCGTCTGTGAGCTTTCTAGTTTGCCATTTGAAAAGCCTATTGGTAATGAATTTGCTTCACAAATTCTGCCTTGCGAGAAGTAGCTGAGCAACTTGAAAGGATTGGGAAATAGAATCTAAGCATTTCTGTTCATCTAAGATCACTGTCTGTTCAATCCAGTTTATTTCACCTGTGTGGTTTTAAATGTTGCCTGTGCTAGCTATTATAACATTGCAGCTGGAAGAATTTCTTAACTTCTTATTTTTGTTATAGTCAGGTTTTCCTCCACGATGTGAGTCATCTGCCCTATTCCACTCTTTCAGCTCCAAATCTGATGCTTCCAAGGTGAGAGAGTAAAGCACTCACATCAGTGTTGTGGAAAAATATCTCTTTTACTACAACCCCAATTCCAATGAAGTTGGGACGTTGTGTTAAACAAATAAAAACAGAATACAATGATTTGCAAATCATGTTCAACCTATATTTAATTGAATACACTACAAAGACATTTGTTTTGTAAATAATCATTAACTTAAAATTTCATGGCTGCAACACATTCCAAAAAAGCTGGGACAGGTGGCAAAAAAGACTGAGAAAGTTCAGGAATGCTCATCAAACACCTGTTTGGAACATCCCACAGGTGAACAGGCTAATTGGGAACAGGTTGGTGTCATGATTGGGTATAAAAGGAGCCTCCCTGAATTGCTAAGTCATTCACAAGCAAAGATGGGGCGAGGTTCACCTCTTTGTGAACAAGTGCAAAGTGGAAAAGTGTTCTGTGGTCCGACGAGTCCACATTTCGAATTGTTTTTGGAACTTGTGGACGTCGTGTCATCCGGGCCAAAGAGGAAAACAACCATTCAGACTGTTATGGACGCAAAGTTCAAAAGCCAGCATCTGTGATCGTATGGGGCTGTGTTAGTGCCAATGGGATGGTTAACTTACACATCTATGAAGGCACCATTCATGCTGAAAGGTACATACAAGTTTTGGAGAAACATATGCTGCCATCCAAGCAACGTCTTTTTCATGGACGCCGCTGCTTATTTCAGCAAGACAATGCCAAACCACATTCTGCACGTGTTACAACAGCGTGGCTTCGTAGTAAAAGAGTGCAGGTACTAGACTGGCCTGCCTGCAGTCCCGACCTGTCTCCCATTGCCAAATGTGTGGCGCATAATGAAGCGTAAGATACGACAATGGAGACCCCGGACAGTTGAACAGCTGAAGTTGTACATCAAGCAAGAATGTGAAATAATTCCACCTACAAAGCTTCAACAATTAGTGACCTCAGTTCCCAAACGTTTATTGAATGTTGTTAAAAGAAAAGGTGATGTAACACTGCGGTAAACATGACCCTGTCCCACCTTTTTGGAACATGTTGCAGCCATAAAATACTAAGTTAATGATTATTTGCTAAAAACAATAAAGTTTATCAGTTTGAACATTAAATATCTTGTCTTTGTAGTGTATTAAATTAACATGATTTGCAAATCATTGTATTCTGTTTTTATTTATGTTTAAGACAACGTCCCAACTTCATTGGAATTGGGGTTGTACAACAACAACAAAAAGATTGAGAAACTCAGGCAGTGCAAGAACCCAAAAATAGAATTTAGCCCAAAGTCAGTTGGGATATGATATGATATGATTTGGTGAGAAAAACGGTGACGTTTTAAATACTTATTTTAGCCGCTGTCTCTATGTGTGTGTGTGCGTGTGTGTCCCACAAAGTCTCCTCCAAAAGTATTGGAACGGCGAGGTCAATTCCTTTTGTTTTTATTGTACACTGAAGACATTTGGGTTTCAGATCAAAAGATGAATATGAGATGACAAAATCTGAATTCCAGCTTTTATTTCATGGTATTTACATCTAGATGTGTTATACAACTCAGGACAGAGCACCTTTTGTTTGAAGCCACCCACTTTTCCAGTGACATTGGAACAGACACGATTAATCCATCCATCCATCCATTCTCTACCGCTTATCCGGGTCGGGTCGCGGGGGCAGTAGCTTCAGCAGGGACGCCCAGACTTCCCTCTCCCCAGCCACTTCATCCAGCTCTTCCGCGGGGATCCCGAGGCATTCCCAGGCCAGCCGAAGGATGTAGTCTCTCCAGCGTGTCCTGGGTCGTCCCCGGGGTCTCCTCCCGGTGGGACATGCCCGGAACACCTCACCAGGGAGGCATCCGAATCAGATGCCCCAGCCACCTCATCTGGCTCCTCTCAATGCGGAGGAGCAGCGGCTCTACTCTGAGATCCTCCCGGATGACCGAGCTTCTCACCCTCTCTCTAAGGGAAAGCCCGGACACCCTGCGGAGGAAACTCATTTCGACCGCTTGTATCCGGGATCTTGTTCTTTCGGTCACGACCCACAGCTCATGACCATAGGTGAGGGTAGGAACGAAGATCGACCGGTAAATTGAGAGCTTCGCCTTTCGGCTTAGCTCTTTCTTTACCACAACGGACCGATACAAAGTCCGCATCACTGCAGACGCTGCACCGATCCGCCTGTCGATCTCACGTTCCATTCTTCCCTCACTCGTGAACAAGACCCCAAGATACTTGAATTCCTCCACTTGGGGCAGGATCTCATCCCCGACCTGGAGATGGCATGCCACCCTTTTCCGACTGAGGACCATGGTCTCAGATTTGGAGGTGCTGATTCTCATCCCAGCCGCTTCACACTCGGCTGCGAACTGCTCCAATGAGAGTTGGAGGTCACGGCTTGATGAAACCAACAGAACCACATCATCTGCAAAGAGATGCAATACTGAGGCCACCAAACCGGACCCCCTCTACGCCTCGGCTGCCCCTAGAAATTCTGTCCATAAAAGTTATGAACAGAATCGGCGACAAAGGGCAGCCTTGGCGGAGTCCAACCCTCACCGGGAACGAGTCCGACTTACTGCCGGATATGCGGACCAAACTCTGACTCCGGTCGTACAGGGACCGAACAGCCCGTATCCGGGGGTTCGGTACCCCATACTCCCGAAGCACTCTCCACAGGACTCCCCGAGGGACACGGTCGAACGCCTTCTCCAAGTCCACAAAACACAACTCGGGACGTTGTGAGTCGGTGGGGAGAATACTTCGAAGACCTCCTCAATTCCACCGACACGCCTTCCCATGGGGAAGCAGAGTGTGGGTTCTCTGAGGCGGGCTCTCCTATCTCTGGGTTTGAGGTCACCGAGGTCGTTAAAAAGCTCCTCGGTGGCAGGGCCCCGGGGGTGGATGAGATTCGCCCGGAGTTCCTAAAGGCTCTGGATGTTGTGGGCTGTCCTGGTTGACACGCCTCTGCAACATCGTGTGGACATCGGGGACAGTGCCTCTGGATTGGCAGACTGGGGTGGTGGTCCCCCTTTTTAAGAAGGGGGACCGGAGGGTGTGTTCCAGTCTACATGTGTTTTGTAGACACGATTAAATTAACTTAAAATGAATAACATTTAATATTTGGTCTAGGTTATATGGATTTGAGATAAAACGTAATTTATTAGAGAAATTAATTTGTCGAACGTGAGCGTCTGCGTTCACTTCCGTTTTTGTCCGATTTACGTTTTAACGTTAAAATCAGACCATTTTATCTCGTAAAGGGGCACCACGTCTCTTTTTAGATGTATAAAACAAGGAAAAAGTGACGAAAAAACTTCTATGTCTAATAATTTGAAGGTTGCTTCAGGAATTCAATAAGAATCCTAGATCGTATCATATCCAAAAACACAAACGATACAGATAATGGGTTTTATATAACATTTAATGAAATCTAACTGGGGTATAACTACAGGGAAACAATGCAGAGAAAAAGAAAACAAGGTACAGGTAAGCATTCGTAAAGCAGGTCAAACTTGTGGTGTAGGTGTGAAGTGAGGATGTGCGGTGAGCAATACATGAAGCTGGGATTCCTGTTGCTGTTAATTTAAACCCAAATATGCACCAATCTGTACTTTAGTAGACCGCTCGTTGGAGTTACATTGCGTGGAACACAATTTAGGCAGGCTGGTCGATCTCCCGGATGCTTGGCTGGTCTGGTCGAGGACAGGTGGTTTTGATGGAAAAAGGAGGAAGAAAAAAAAAAAAAAAAACCTTCAAGTGCAGAGCGGCCGAAGCCCGTGAGTGGACTGGTCGCCGGGCACTCAGAGCAGACGTGCGCCGCCCGTTTCCTTCCCAACGGAGCTTCGTCCGTGAGCTGCCCAAGCACCCGCACAGGTAGCTCGGGGCGCTGGCTGGGTACCCTGCGGTGGGGGAAGGTCAGGCTCGCCACCTCGTGGTAAGAGGTGGGGCTTCCTAGCTGGGCCAAGTTCTTTGGCAAGGTTGAACGAACAAGCGAGAGTGAGCGCCGGACAAACAAGCTTCGACCTTATATGCACAAGGGCGAGAGAGAGAGTGCCACCCCCCTGGTGACCAAAAGGGAGATGGATCGCCTTTTAATACTACTTTTTATCACTCGGATTATTTGTGGTTTTAATCCCGCGGGAGTAAAAGATTAATTATTGGATCTAAGATAAGGAAACCGGTTTCCAGCTTTGCATTGTCACGCACACCCTGTTAAATCCCTTCAAAGAGTGTTTCAACCTTATGTAGTGGCTAAAAACACTTACTGTTTGTTTGTATAACATTTCTGTGTTCGTTTTGAGATAAACACAAGCATATTCGGTGGGCAAACAAATTTAACCAGCAGACATTCAAATTTGGAGAAATACAATCACTCGTGACATTGGTGTGGTGGTAGGCATTGTGAGCATTCATGCAAAGTTATTAAAATGTCACACAACATTCAAATTCGGTGAAGCTGGTCCAGAGTGTTGTTGCCGTTGGGAGTGACCTTTGAACTTTTATCTTGGCATGTGGGACCAGCGAATTTTCTAACTTTTTGGGTCGGTATCTTGAGCCCTGCACACACAGGGGGTCTTCTGATGACTGGGAGCCCAGGTTTCTGTTTTAATTTAAAGTCCGGGTGAGAAGCCAGGTTCTCTGGTCTCTGCTTTTGACGTGCTCCTTCAGGCTGGCTAATAATTAATTTAGCATCCGTGTGTGATAAACCAGGGATCCCCGTGATCGTCTCTCTCGGCGGGGTGCGGAGACAGGGATGCAGCCCAGTGCGAAATAGGGGGTCATGGTGGAATCTGGCGAGAGAATGTCCGTTACATTGGTGACAAGAGATTTGGTGGCATAATCCTTCCAATAACTGCATCAAGCCTGCGACCCATTGACTTTACCAGACTGTTACATTCTTCATTTGAAATGCTTTTCCAGGCCTTTATCGCAGCCTCTTTCAGTTCTTCTTTGTTTCTGGGGGTTTCTCCCTTCAGTCTCCTCTTCAAGAGGTAAAATGCATACTCTGTT